>NC_091955.1:85633573-85666073 GCF_031021105.1 Erythrolamprus reginae | reverse complement strand
ACTTGGAATACTCGCAGGTGGAGCAGCTCGTATCTAGAGGTACTACTGTATTTGACGAGAATATTTCATTCATACAGATCTAGGATGTGTTGTTTGAGTGTTCCCTTTATTTATTTTTTTAGCAGTATAGTTTACTAGAAGTCAAGTGGATTACAGTAATGTATAGGCAGGACTGAGAATCATGTGCAAAAATGCCCACGGCTAAATTTTCCCTCCCTTACTTGCCTCATGTGACCAATCAAATTCAAACACAATGCTTTCAGAAATGTCACTTTATTTATTTAACACATTCCTGCAGCTATTCCTGCATCCATGAAGGAAGCGGGGGGATTAGCAGTGGTGGGTACTGATGATGCAATTTTCAGTGATTCCCTCCCCCGATGTCTCCTGAGAAGGAGCTTCGCCGCTGTGCTTTGGACAAAGAATAAAAAGTCGGTTCTATGACGAGGGCGGGCAGGAGCTCGTAACATTCAGGGGACAAAAATTCAATCTTTATATTGGTTTATCCATCCACAAGAATCTCGGTTTCCCATGTAGCCCCTTGAAAAAATTTATTTGTTTATTTATTTATTCATTCATTTGTCCAATACACAAATACATAGGAAGAAAAATAGACATGTAGGGTAAAAGTGAACTTAGAGGAGAGGATATATGAAAGAAAGAGAATATATATGATAAGTGAGAGAAAGGAAAGACAATTGGACAGGAGACGAAAGGCACCTCTGATATTCTGTACATTTAATGGAACTCCATCACAATTGAGCTATGAACCCCATTACAGGGAGGAAGTACATAGACCGAGGTCAGCATTTCTCTCCTTTCCAGAAGTTCTTTAACTTTGAAAAGTGACCGGTTTTCCATGAGCAAATATATTTCCCTCCATTCGTGGCTGCTTAAAATAGATTTGAGTAATAGCCTCCGCCAAGCAGCTTCTGACATGATGAATTTGTTGACCTATTTGCAATCACAATAGCCAAGGGAGTTATTATCTAAAGTAGAGGAACCTCATGGAAGGACGGAGTCTCATCTGGTTCTGCAGGATCACAGGGAAAGAAGGTGTAACCACCTCCATGTCAGGCCTTGAAATATTCCTTGCAGCCAGCTATTGATCCCATTTATCTACCTTCTTAAAGGAACATTGTTCAGGTCCAGAAACATGGGCTCAGACCTGCTCTTCAGGTCTGTAAAAATCCATAACCTGTGCTCTGGACAGTCTTAAAGAAGGAGATAATTACCATATTTTTCAGACTATAGGAGACACCTTTTTCCTCCCTTAAAGAGGCTGAAAATTTGGGTGCATCTTATACTCTGAATATAGCTTTTTTCCCCCCAAGGATTCCCCCCCCCAAGCGTAACTAGGTGCTAACGATTTTCCCAGCTCTTACCTGGCAGGTTGTTTCATTGTTACTCTCTGCAAAGAATGTTTTCCAAGCCCTAAGTATTTGCAGGTTTTTTTTTCCATTGCTCTATTTGCTCCGAATGTTTCTTTCCAGACCTAACTAGGTGCTGAAGATGTTCCCAGCTCTTACTGGCTTGCAGTAAGTTTTCGGAGAGGGGCAGCATACAAATCCAAATAATAATAAAAAATAAAAATAAATGTTACTCTCTCCAAATAAAGTTTCTTTAAAGCCCTAACTTGGGGATAAAATAATGTGTTGAAGCTGACCAGACTAAGGACGCTAGCCAGATGAACTGAATATCTGGCAAGCAGATTCGCCCCCCCCCTCTTATTTTCCACCCCAAAATCTAAGGTGCATAGAAAACATAGAAAACATAGAAGTCTGACGGCAGAAAAAGACCTCATGGTCCATCTAGTCTGCCCTTATACTATTTTCTGTATTTTATCTTAGGATGGATATATGTTTATCCCAGGCATGTTTAAATTCAGTTACTGTGGATTTATCTACCACGTCTGCTGGAAGTTTGTTCCAAGGATCTACTACTCTTTCAGTGAAATAATATTTTCTCATGTTGCTTTTGATCTTTCCCCCAACTAACTTCAGATTGTGTCCCCTTGTTCTTGTGTTCACTTTCCTATTAAAAACACTTCCCTCCTGGACCTTATTTAACCCTTTAACATATTTAAATGTTTCGATCATGTCCCCCCTTTTCCTTCTGTCCTCCAGACTATACAGATTGAGTTCATTAAGTCTTTCCTGATACATTTTATGCTTAAGACCTTCCACCATTCTTGTAGTCCGTCTTTGGACCCGTTCAATTTTGTCAATATCTTTTTGTAGGTGAGGTCTCCAGAACTGAACACAGTATTCCAAATGTGGTCTCACCAGCATTCTATATAGCGGGATCATAATCTCCCTCTTCCTGCTTGTTATACCTCTAGCTATGCAGCCAAGCATCCTACTTGCTTTCCCTACCGCCTGACTGTACTGTTCACCCATTTTGAGACTGTCAGAAATCACTACCCCTAAATCCTTTTCTTTTGAAGTATTTGCTAACACAGAACTGCCAATACAATACTCAGATTGAGGATTCCTGCATCTTATACTCCGAAAAATACGGCAATGTCTAATAGGACTTGTTCCCTTCTGAATTATTATTTTTTTAGTCAGATAATTTTACTGCCATTATTAATTTGATCGAGTCAGTCAGTTAATGTCATTAACTGAAAAGTTGCAAAAATGGGGAAATCCTGTAATGGTAGGTGGGAAAGACCTTGTGAGATGGAGCAAGAGATACTGCCAATGGAACAGTTATATAAGAAACTAGCTGCAGTCAGTTAGTTTGCAGTTGTTTAAAGCAGAGGTCACCAACCTTGGCAACTTTATGAGGCGTGAACTTCAAATCCCAGAATTCTTCAGTCAGTCATGCTGGCTGAGGAATTCTGGGAGTTGAAGTCCACGCCTCATAAAGTTGCCAAGGTTGGAGACCTCTGCTTTAAAGGATGGGACACGAGTTTCAGAAGAGACTCTCCCTAATTTCTCAGTCTGTGAAGGAGTCAGGGAGAGAATTATACTTTCAGAATTGCAAAATGGTGGTCAGCTACTACACCATTAAGAATCACAAATGGATGAGTTAATTCTCCTTTACTGTAAACTACATTGACAGAACTTTGCACTTCTTAGCACTCAACAAGAATGGTTAAAAAGGGAGGTTCGGTCATAACAGTTTTGTTTTATTTGTTGGAAAGACACAAAAGTGATGTGTTTGTCTTATGCCAGGCAGATCACCTCGTAAGGGAGATAGGCAGCATGAAAATGTAATAGATATACAGTGGTCCCTTGACTTTTGCGGGTCCGACTTTTGCGGAAAGGCTATACCACGGATTTTCAAAAAATATTATTAAAAAAATACTCTGTGGTTTTTTTTAACACCACGGGTTTTCTTGCAGCTGCCCGATGTACAATACTGTGCGTTTTAACTCTCCTCCTCTACCCTCCCCCCTAGCCGTCCTGCTTCTTTAAATAAAAGCTTTGCTTCTGCCCCTGCCTCCCGATCCCTCCCCTTTAATTCTCGGAGCATTGGTACACTCCACTTGAAGCCGAGCCTTACTGGTGCCCGTCGCCGCCGCCACTTCTTCTCCCCCCACCTAAGCTGTCTCCCTTAGTGGTAGCGTCCGACCTCCCAGCTGACTGGCCTGAAATCCCGGCTTCGAGTCCTGGCCTGGATCCCTCTTGGCTTGAGCTTCCCCTTCCCTGACCCTGAGCACCAGTGCTGCCACCGCCACCATGGGAGATGCCGACAACAAGCACAGCAAAGCCCCCAGTTTGCCACCCCATTGCCTCTGCGGGTTCTGGGAGTAAGTAAAACCAGGAATGGAGGAGGGAGGGGAAGGAAGGGAGCATCTCTACTTCGCGGAAATTTGACTTTCACTGGCGGTCTTGGAACGTATTCCCCTGCGAAAGTCAAGGGACCACTGTATATTTGTTTTGAATGCACAAAGCAACAGCCAGTGTCCCAGTGATTTTATTCCCTCCCAAACTGGGACGATTGTACTCCGGAGGCAGAGAAAACTTAAAAAACTAAGGGGAGCAGAAATGGAAGCAGAGAAGGAACGCTCCCTCCCAAGTCCTGCCTAACTGCATCCAAACAGATGGAGTCTCCGTCACTCAGCGAATAATCTTTGAGCAATTCCCTTAAAGCCGATAAATTGCCTGCCTACATTGATTTTATTTGGAATGTTGTGTGAACGATTATTGGCTACTCTTGTTTTACTTTTCCCAATAACTCCCTTTTTGAAAAACATCTAGAGATTTGGCTTCATTTGGTTCAGAAAACGCAGATAAGTGCACTTCTTCCGAAAACCTGCCCCTATGCAAAACTGCATGATTGTACAACGCCCTCTTGTGTTTCCAGAATAATTTCAGTTTTGTTCAGGTAGGAAGATCCGAAGTAGCTTCCTTTCTATTTTTTCTGGAACTGGGCTTAAGAGAAACTCCTTACTAGGAGGGTTAAGGATCCCCAGTTAAACTGAGAGGATTGGGCCTGTCGTCTGTCAGGTTGTAAATATAAAGTAATTATTAGCTAATTGTTAAAGGCATAAGAACTATAGATATTCCTCGACTTAAACGGTAGTGCCATGGTGGCACAGTGGTTAGAATGCAGTGTTGCAGGTTAATTCTGCCTATTGCCAGCTATCACCAGCATTTATTTATTTATTTATTTTATTATTTCGATTTGTATGCCGCCCCTCTCCGAAGACTCGGGGCGGCTCACAACAAGTGTAAAACAAATCATAAATAATTCAATTAATTAAAATATTTAAAGATTTAAAAAACCCCATATACTAACAGACACACACACAGGCATACCATGTATAAATTAAATGTGCCCAGGGGGAGATGTTTAGTTCCCCCATGCCTGACGGCAAAGGTGGGTTTTGAGGAGTTTACGGAAGGCAGGAAGAGTAGGGGCAGTTCTGATCTCCGGGGGGAGTTGGTTCCAGAGAGTCGGTGCCACCACAGAGAAGGCTCTCCCCCTGGGGCCCGCCAACCGACATTGTTTAGTTGACGGGACCCGGAGGAGGCCCACTCTGTGGGACCTAATCGGTCGCTGGGATTCGTGCGGCAGAAGGCGGTCTCGGAGATATTCTGGTCCGATGCCATGAAGGGCTTTAAAGGTCATAACCAACACTTTGAATTGTGACCGGAAACTGATCGGCAGCCAATGCAGACTGCGGAGTGATGGTGAAACATGGGCATACCTGGGTAAGCCCATGACTGCTCTCGCAGCTGCATTCTGCACGATCTGAAGTTTCCGAACACTTTTCAAAGGTAGCCCCATGTAGAGAGCGTTACAGTAGTCAAACCTTGAGGTGATGAGGGCATGAGTGACTGTGAGCAATGAGTCCCGGTCCAGATAGGGCCGCAACTGGTGCACCAGGCGAACCTGGGCAAACGCCCCCCTCGCCACAGCTGAGAGATGGTTTTCTAATGTGAGCTGTGGATCGAGGAGGACGCCCAAGTTGCGGACCCTCTCTGAGGGGGTCAGTAATTCCCCCCCCCAGGGTAATGGACGGACAGATGGAATTGTCCTTGGGAGGCAGAACCCACAGCCACTCCGTCTTATCCGGGTTGAGTTTGAGTCTGTTGACACCCATCCAGGCCCCAACAGCCTCCAGGCACCGGCGCATCACTTCCACCGCTTCGTTGACTGGGCATACAAATCTAATAAATAATAAATAATAATAATAATTTGATCCTCACCGGCTCAAGGTTGACTCAGCGTTCCATCCTTCCGAGGTTGGTAAAATGAGAACCCCAATTATTGGGGGCAATATGTTGACTCTGTAAACTGCTTAGAGATGATGGTAAAACACTACGAAGCAGTATACAGTGTTCCCTCGATTTTCGCGGGTTCGAACTTCGCGAAAAGTCTATACCACGGTTTTTCAAAAATATTAATTAAAAAATACTTTGCGGGTTTTTTCCCTATACCATGTTTTTTTCTCCACCCGATGACATCATATGTCATCGCCAAACTTTCATCTGCTTTTAATAAATATTTTTTTAAATAAACTTTAAGAAATAAACATGGTGAGTAATAATCTAAATGGTTGCTAAGGTAATGGAAAATTACAATTTAGGGGTTTAAAGTGTTACGGGAAGGTTTTTGATACTGTTCATAGCCAAAAATAGTGTATTTACTTCCGCATCTCTACTTCGCGAAAATTCGACTTTGGCGGGTGGTCTCGGAACGCATCCCCCGCGAAAAGTGAGGGAACACTGTATAAGTGCTATTGCTATTGCTAATGCTACAATCACAATTGGACCCGATTTTCAATCACAAAAGCAAAACAGTCATTAAGTAAATCACCATCATATTACTGGTCCTGAATTTATTATTTTTTACTGCAGTGAATAAGCAAATACAGCTTCCCCTACTGATTTTACACGTTGGAAGCCGCTACAATCTTCCCTCTTCATGATTATGTAATTAAAGGATGCTGCAACCCTTACAAATAGTGGTAGTTTGTTACCAAGTGCCCAGCTCATGATCACATGACCACAGATAGCAGTGTGACGGTCATAACCTCAAGTACTGACGATAAGTCACTTTTTTCCAGCGTTGTGGTAACTTTGAGCTGTTGTTAAATAAATGGTCATAAGCTGAGGACTACCTGTAGTGAAAACAACAACAACAATAAGTCACATTGAAATCTATCTTTCAACAAAGGCCGTAGCTCAGTGATAAAAACACCTGTTTTGTCCAGATTAGTTAGATTCATGTCTGACATTTTGGAAAATCTTTAACCCTGATGTTCTGTTCGAGTCTATTTCACCCGAAACGAAATTTGAGACTCTGTAAAAAAGTTTCCCTGCATATCTGAAACTTGAAATTACATGACTTTGTCTCATTTGAGGGATTCTTTCTATAGGTTTTTTTTTGTTGTTGTTCAGTTTTTGCTGCGCATAATCACTAACACTTGTTCCCGGGTCTATTTGACCTGGACTAAAAAAAAAATGTTGATTTTAGCTACTGTGTTTTTTTGAATACCTATTGCATTAGTATATGTGAACATGCTTGATCGTAAACAAATGAAAAATGAAATTAAAAATTAATTTTTATTTTTTCAGAAAAAGGTAATTATAAACATGTACTGTTTCGGGTCTATTTGACCTGAAGAGTTTTACAGGTCTGAAACTTGTGATTAAAGAGCAGCTAAGAAAACCCAAAGATGATGGAACAGTGGTTGAACTTACTATAAGACAGTGATGGCGAACCTATGGCATGGGTGCCACAGGCGGCACATGGAGCCATATCTGCTGGCACGCGAGCCGTTGCCCTAACTCAGCTTCAACGTTCCTGTGTGTGCTGACCAGCTGATTTTTGGCTCACACAGAGGCTCTGGAAGGGTGCTTTTGGCTTCCAGAGAGCCTCCGGGGGGGTGGGGGAGAGTGTTTTTACCCTCCCCCAGGTCCAGGGAAGCACAAACCTACTGGGCCCACCAGAAGTTGGGAAACAGACCATTTCTATTTATTTATTTATTTTATTTTTATAATTTATTTATTATTTGGATTTGTATGCCGCCCCTCTCCGAAGACTCGGGGCGGCTCACAACAAGTGTAAAACAAATCATAAATAATTCAATTAATTAAAATATTTAAAGATTTTAAAAAACCCATATACTAACAGACACACACACAGGCATACCATGTATAAATTAAATGTGCCCAGGGGGAGATGTTTAGTTCCCCCATGCCTGACGGCAAAGGTGGGTTTTGAGGAGTTTACGGAAGGCAGGAAGAGTAGGGGCAGTTCTGATCTCTGGGGGGAGTTGGTTCCAGAGAGTCGGTGCCGCCACAGAGAAGGCTCTCCCCCTGGGGCCCGCCAACCGACATTGTTTAGTTGACGGGACCCGGAGGAGGCCCACTCTGTGGGACCTAATCGGTCGCTGGGATTCATGCGGCAGAAGGCGGTCTAGGAGATATTCTGGTCCGATGCCATGAAGGGCTTTAAAGGTCATAACCAACACTTTGAATTGTGACCGGAAACTGATCGGCAGCCAATGCAGACTGCGGAGTGATGGTGAAACATGGGCATACCTGGGTAAGCCCATGACTGCTCTCGCAGCTGCATTCTGCACGATCTGAAGTTTCCGAAGTTTCTAGCTACCAGAGGGCCTCTGGTGGCCAGGCGAAGCTGTTTTTGCCCTCCCCAGGCATTGAATTATGAGCGTGGGCACTCGCTCATGTGCAATAGTGCACATCCATGCTCCTTTGGCACTCGAGGAAAAAAAGGTTCGCCATCACTGCTATAAGACATTTCCAATTCTAATAATCCCCGGTATATGTTTTTGTTTTCCCCCACCCTCCAGGAATGGAAAGGTTGGCTAATAGCCTTGTACTACACCGTAACACTTCCCCTGAGGACTGTCTACCTGATCCTCATCTTTACCATTGAAGAACTGTCCGCCAAATTTAACGAGAGCGTTCCCCAAGCTTGTTACATCCTCGACGACCTCAAGTTGGTCCTGTCTACTCTCACTTGCCTTCAGGAACTCTGCTGGAAAATCTTTGCCCGCGTCTGGGAAAAAATGTCCGAGGAGGAAAACCTCAACACCCTCTTGAACTATATCGTGCAAACGCTTCCCTTCTGCTTCTTTGCAAACCACTGCAAATGTAGGACCTCCATCAATAGCACGGCGAAAGCTTTGAAGGCCATTCAGAGGGTGCAGGCTTCGAAGGACAGTCTCCTAGGACTGGAGGGGAGCGGGGTCTCTTCAACACTTTCGGCCACTTGAATCCTGCCTCTGGTCGCCCATGGTGGTTGTGGGGGGGAAAGTGAGATGCAGGGGTTTGGACATATGAAGGGGTTGGCTCTTAACTGAAATCCCAGGGCAACTGCAAGCTTACAATAAAATAGGAAATTGACTATCAGACACGTTTGGGTGTGTTTTTCTTCTCCGCCATCTCTGCATCCAATATAGTGGTACCTCTTCTTAAGAACTTAATTTTTTTCCATGACCAGGTTCTTAAGTAGAAAAGTTTGTAAGTAGAAGCAATTTTTCCCATGGGAATCAATGTAAAAGCAAATAATGCGTGCAAATCCATTAGGAAAGAAATAAAAGCTTGGAATTTGGGTGGAAGGAGGAGGAAGAAGAGGAAGAGGACAGTCGCTGCTGAAGGAGGAAGGTGAGGTGAGGGGAATCAAAAAAATCCAAAACTTTAAGGCTTAAAATAAAAGAGGGACTCTGAGGCAGTGAGGAGGAGCAAGCACCCCCCATACACCCGGGGTGAAGCTGCCTCCCATACACTGGTTGCTGCTGCTGCTACCTGCTTCCTCTTCCTTCCCATGCTGAAGGGCTCCCCTCTCCTCTCGCTTGCTCGCTTTGTAGCCGGCACCTTTCCTTCGCTGTGGTGACTCCTCATCTGCCCAGAGCATTTCTTCTATGACATGTGGACTTCAACTCCCAGAATTCTTGAGCTAACATGATTGGCTCAGTTATTCTGGGAGTTGAAGTCCACAAGTCATAGACAAGCCAGCTTTGCCTACCCCTGCTGTAGGGCAATGAAGGTAAACCTTTTTTTGGCTTGGGTGCCAAAAGGGTGCACGCATGTGCGGTAGCACATGCCTATACCCATAATGCAATGGCCATCCTGTGCACACACGCACATAACCCCTTGTACTGCCTCCCTGTACATGCATGCATGCATGCACGCACATACACACACGCATCTGGTAGGCTCATTGGGCTGTTTTCCACTGTCCCCAGGGTTCAGGAGAGCCTCCTGAAGCCTAGGGATGGCGAAAACAGCCAAATGGGCCAAATGGAAGTTTGGAAACAAACCTCTGTTTGGCTTGTTGGGCTATTGTTTGCTGCCCTAGGCTACAGGAGACTTTCCTGAAGCCTAGAGAGATCGAAAACAGCCAAAAAGGCCAAGAATCAGTTGGCCAGCACATGCATGCACGCTGGAGCTGACATAGGGCAACATGGAGCCATATCTGCTGGCCCTAGCTCAGCTACAATGTGCATGTGTGTGCTGGCCATCTGGTTTTTGGCACACACATAGGCTCTGGGAGGGCATTTTTGGCTTCCAGAGAGCCTCCAGGGAGATCGGGGAGAGTGTTTTCACCCTCCTCTGACTCCAGGGAAGCCTTTGGAGCCTGGGGAGGGTGAAACACGAGCCTACTAGGCCCACTAGAAGTTGGGAAACAGGCCGTTTCCAGCCTCCAGAGGGCTTCCAACAGGGTGGGGGAAGCTGTTTTTGCCCTCCCCAGGTATTTAATTATGGGTGTGGGCATTCACACATGTGCAATAGCATGCGTGTGTGCTCCCTTTTGGCACCCGAGGGGAAAAAAAGGTTCGCCATCACTGCTATAGGTACTGCAGTTCTCGACTTACAACCACAATTGAGCCCCAAAATTTCAGTTTTGCCCCATTGGACGATCTTCCTTGCTATAATTATTGAAGTGAATCATTCAGACATTAAGCAACCTGGCTCTCCCCATTGTCTTTGCTCGAATACAAAGGGAATGAAGAGTACAAAGTAACTGCACATAAGTGGTTGTTTTGTCAGAAAGAATAACACAAGATGCTATTTCGACATAAAGGCGATATCATGAGCCCAATGCCATTCAAAAGACCGGGCTGAGAAAGAAAACAGATCCATCCATCTGGCAGACAAACTCCATTTATTGTGAATTACAAATTCAGCATTACTGGTTTATGGTAGCTATTCAGTTGTAAGGATTCCAAAGGGTATTTTAAAAACAGACAAACAGCCATACCACAAATAGACCCAAGACTTTGTCTTGTATGAATCTGATCCCACCTGTAAGCTCCAGTGAAATTAATTGTGTAAACTTGATGATTCACAAAAGCAATGGAGCTTGGATACCGCTACTCCATCTTAAACCCCTTTTAAAAAAAAACTATAAAGGACAAACAGTTGTAATAAAAATGTCAACCTGTATACAGAAATTAACCATTCTCAAGCTATGGAGTGGGCTATAAATTTTAAATAAAGCTCACTTCACCCCTACGTATGGTGTAAAAAAAAATACAAACCGATCATCATGTGATTTGTAAATTCAAACTTAGTAGTTTACTATATACAGGTCAAATAATATTGGTGTTAAAGTAAAGACTCGGGGTGGAGTGACTGAGACCCAATAGATCGGAGGTCTACAACCTTGGCAACTTTAAGACTTGTGGACTTCAATTCCCAGCTTTGCTGGATGAGGAATTCTGGAAGTTTATTCATTTATTTATTGGATTTGTATGCCGCCCCTCTCTGGAGACTCGGGGGGGGCTAACAGCAATAATAAAACAGCATATAATAATAATCCAATACTAAAAAGAGTTAAAAACCCATTATTATAAAAACCAAACATACATACAGACATACCATGCATAAAATTGTAAAGGCCTAGGGGGGAAAGAGTATCTGAATTCCCCCATGCCTGGCGGCAGAGGTGAGTTTTAAGCAGCTTACAAAAGGCAAGGAGGGTGGGGGCAATTCTAATCTCTGGGGGGAGTTGGTTCCAGAGGGCCGGGGCTGCCACAGAGAAGGCTCTTCCCCTGGGTCCCACCAAGCGACATTGTTTAGTTGACGGGACCCGGAGAAGACCCACTCTGTGGGACCTAACTGGTCGCTGGGATTCGTGCAGCAGAAGGCGGTCCCTGAGATAATCTGGCCCGGTGCCATGAAGGGCTTTATAGGTCATAACCAACACTTTGAATTGTGACCGGAAACTGATCGGCAACCAATGCAGACTGCGGAGTGTTGGGGTGACATGGGCATATTTAGGGAAGCCCATGATTGCTCTCGCAGCTGCATTCTGCACGATCTGAAGTTTCCGAACACTTTTCAAAGGTAGCCCCATGTAGAGAGCGTTACAGTAGTCGCGCCTCGAGGTGATGAGGGCATGAGTGACTGTGAGCAGTGACTCCCGGTCCAAATAGGATCGCAACTGGTGCACCAGTTGAAGTCCACAAGTCTTAAAGTTGCCAAGGTTGGAGACCCCGCAGTAGATAATTCTCTCTGGGTTCGAATGAAGCCTTCTTCCTCATTACCTGGAATTCAGCAAGCGCTTGTTCTCCAGGACCAAAGATATCTACCTTTGGATTTCTTGAGGAAGGAGGGAGAAGTTTGAAGAGCATCAAGTAGTCCTTCCCAACTTGACATTTTCCAGATGTGTTGAGATTATAACTCCTCAGACTCTCAATGCACCTGGAAGGTACCAGCTGGGCTACAGGAAATGATCCTGGACTCTCCTTGCGTAGTGCACCTAGGACAGAGAGCAAGGGTGTAATGCTCCCAGTTCGCTCGGGCCTATTGGTCGCCGGAGAGCCAATTGCAAAGACAGCGTGAGGCTCCGCCCAACTGCCTGGACACTGCCATTTGGGTTCTTTAAATACATTCTGCGCACGCACAAAACACTTTGTATATGGGCAGAGTGTAAAATAACTCAAATGGCGGTATCCGGGCAGGTGGGCGGAGCCTCACGCTGCCTTCGCGACCGGCTCTCCGACAACCAACAGGTATGAGTAAACCAGGAGCATTTTACCTCTCACCAAGGGCTCCAATACTTATGAATGTGCACTGAATTGTATGGCAATAGGAAGGACGGTGTCCTTTTCGTTTTCTAAAGCGAGAACATGAGAAGTGTATACAGACCTGATACAAAGCAAAATCGGTGTGCAATAGGTGGAAAGAAGGATTACCAACAGCGTGCATGCATGTATTTCTTGTGTGGTAATTATGGTAGTTCTATATAAATTAGCGATATTGTTTTATTACACGTGACCTATGACCTAAAACTTTTATTTCCTCCCTCTTTAAAACTATAATTTTAATCGCTCATCTTATTATTATTATTATTTTTAAAAAAGATCTAATACTGTATTTCTCTTGCCATGTCCCTAATGGCAATTATGGAATATTAATATAAAAAGGTGTGTATTTTTTTATTTTTTTAAAAAAAGTTGTGATATTGGCTAGTTATGTAAGTTTATAGCTAAATGAAGTAAATAAGTATTAAAAGCTTTCTATTATTAGTAGTGCCTTATACATAACATTTAGGAAAGCGAAATGTATATGTTCTAAAACTGTTAACTAGGGTTTTTTTAAAAAAAAAATACAAACAAAAAAAGAGAAACTTTTATCAGTACCACTGCTGATTGCAATTGTCCAAATTCAGGGTATTAACTATAACAGTGTTTCCCAACCTTGGCAACTAGAAGATATTTGGACTTCAACTCCCAGAATTCCCCAGCCAGCAAATGCTGGCTGGGGAATTCTGGGAGTTGAAGTCCAGATATCTTCTAGTTGCCAAGGTTGAGAAACACTGAACTATAACTTACCAAAGGAAGTGGGGGGATGCTACTTTAAAACTATGAAAACTGTACTGATGGTGCTAATTCGTCATGGACTACTTACGAAAGGAAATGGCCCACTTAGCATGTTTCTCCCATGCCTTACTCTAAAGTGCTGAAAGGGGGAGGGGCAATGGGGCTCATGGAATGTTCCCATTCGCTCGTGTCTGACAGTTGTCAGACAGCCATTCGCGAAGGGAACGTGAGGCTCCGCCCACTTGCCCGGATGCCGCTGGCCGCCCAGGAGATGGCACTCCGCACCTCCTTCGAGATGTTCACGCCATCAGGCAGCTGAGGAGGAGGAGGACGGGAAGCAACAGGGCTGAAGGGCGCTGCCGGCAGAGAGGGAAGCACTCCGGCCCAGCCCCACCAACCCTCCACACTGCACACCCTCCGTCCCGTTCACCGCCTCCTTGATGATCTGCGTGAGGGTAAATGAACCCAAATGGTGGTGTCCGGGCGGGTGGGCGGAGCCTCATGCTCCCTTTGCGACCGGCTCTCCAACAACTGACCAGGAGCATTTCACCCCTGGGCTCATCCCACTTAGGTACAGGAAGAATATAGGTATAACCTCATGCGTTGCATCTCTTCTACTTTCCTTTTATGGAAAGCAAGACTCCTTTGCTCTGCATGTCACCTTACAGGTGGAGAAGGTGTCCTCCACTTACAGGTGTGACCCACGCAAAAATGTAAGTGGTGAATGAGGCACTCCAGCAGCGACTCACATGGCAATCTGTGACATGATGTCGGGAGAGCAAAGGGGGAGAAGACCATGGCTCCATCAAAGGCGGTGGACCACCAAAGATGGTGAACTTATCATAAAGTGTTCTGTAGACCACGGTAGGCTCCGGGAATTATATCAAACCTTTCTACACTCAAGTCACCAATAAGTGAAGAGTAGTAAAGAAGTTGTCGACTCTGCCTTGATTCTTGAGGACCCACTATCAGATGCTTTGCTTGTGAATGGACCAGCCTGTGTCCCTCTTATCCTGGCCCTGTGTTTGCCTCAACTATTTGGGATAGGACCGGGGGTGGGCTGCTGCCTGGATGGGGGGGGAAAGGGGGACACAGTAGGGTAGCAAAAATGGAGCTCTACCCCAGAGCACCCAATTTGCACTGAAAGATGTTGAAAGAAAATGCAGGGCGCCCTGCATAAGCCACGCCCACAGTGTGGCAGTAAAAATTTTGGTAGCCCTTCACTGGATAGGACCCACGCATGGAAGGTATTGCATAGCAGATGTCCCTCTCTTCCTGTCTGGATCAAAAAGTTTGTTAAGACTTCGTCAGTAGAAGCGTCTCTCTCTTTCACAGCATTTTTCTCTTGTTTTGAGGAATAAGGCTCTCGTTCCAAGGCACTACTATTAAGACAAACGTTTTAAGACTGAATATTAAATACAGTGCTAATATACATGGTTTCCTTAAAAACTGGGATAATGAAGCCAACCCCGCCCGCCCTCCCAAGTAAACCAACAAAAAACAAACATAAATATATATAAAAAGAAAAGGACAAATTTAGCACTTCTGGGTTTTTTTGAAAAACCGAGTTGGTCCAGCATAACCGGTGGCGTCCTTTAAGGCTCCTTTTCAAATTGTCTCAAACCTGCTGAAAGAAAAAAGAAAGAAAGTGGTGGGATTGCTGCGAATCACCAGAAATGCCAACGTTTGGAGCTTCGCTGGAAAATCCCTACTTGTCCAAGGACTTGCTAATTGAGGTTGCAATGCTAAGATCAAATTTTAAGGACTATAGCAGCTTTCTTTCTTGCTCATTCCCCCAACCTAGAAGAGATTTCCAATTGATTCAACCTTAAATCACTTAAAAGAATATCCGACTGATTGTTTACTTTCAAAACACAAATAATAATGGTATGTTTGTATGTATGTTTGGTTTTATAATAAGGGTTTTTTTTAGTTGTTTACTATTGGATTGTTACATGCTGTTTTTTATCACTGTTGTTAGTCTGCGGAGAGGGGCGGCATACAAATCCAATAAAGAAATAAAATTAAAAAAAATAAAAATAATAATAATTATAATAATCATAATTTATCAGATTTGTATGCCGCCCCTCTCCGAAGACTCGGGGCGGCTCACAACAATAACAAAAACAATATACTAGTAATACAAATCTAATATTTTTTTTAAAGTATATATAAAACCCCAACAATTAAAACCATACAACACATGCATACCAAACATAAAATATAAAAGCCTGGGGGAGGTGTCTCAGTTCCCCCATGCCTGGCGATATAGGTGGGTCTTGAGTTATTTGCAAAAGACAAGGAGGGTGGGGGCCATTCTAATCTCCGGGGGGAGTTGATTCCAGAGGGCCAGGGCTACCACAGAGAAGGCTCTTCCCCAGGGGCCCACCAAATGACATTGTTTTGTCGACGGGACCCGGAGAAGGCCAGCTCTGTGGGACCTAATCGGCTGCTGGGATTTGTGTGGTAGAAGGCGATTCCGGAGGTATAGGTCCCTATTTTAATGGGTCCCTGCTTTTTTACTGCTCCCAGCTCAAATTTTACCTCCTTGTTCAGGTGGGAATGCAGAGGGATGCAGTGGCCTAAAGGTGGCGCTCTCGACCCACAATCTGTGAGTTTGATCCTAGGTAGAGGCAGATGTTTCTCTTTCTGGGCACACTGAGAATATATCCACTGAACAAAGCTCTGAATTGGTGACAGGAAGGGCATCTGGACAGTAAACTCTCTGCTAGCTCCACCCATTTGCCCAGACTCCACCCCACAAGGGATTATGGGGTCGATAAAAAATGATGATGGTTCACGTGGGAATGCAATATTTCAAACTTCACGAATAGCCTATACCACGGTTTTTCAAAAAATATAAATTAAATAATACTTGGCGGGTTTTTTTCTATACCACGGTTTTTCCCGCCCGATGGTGTCATACATCATTGCCAAACTAATAATTTTTGCAAATGAATAACAAAAAAAAATAATTATTGTTAATAAATAATTATGTTTATAAATATTAGGATCACTAAGTGTCTTATTCAATGGTGAGTATCAGTAATAATGGTGAGTAAATGGTTGCTAAGGGAATAGGAAATGGTAATTTAGGGGTTTAAAGTGTTAAGGGATGGCTTGTGATACTGTCCATAGCCAAAAATGGTGTATTTACTTCTGCATCTCTACTTCGCGGAAATTCAACTTTCGCGGGTGGTCTCGGAACGCATCCCTGCGAAAATCGAGGGAACACTGTATTATTCTAAAACTAAGGCTTAGGTCCCTTGCCTGGTCCCAAACACTGAAATGCTCACTTTTGCTTACCATTGGTCTCTAACTTCCTTCCTGCTGCTGTGACCTGATTCAAAAAGAGGGAGAGAGAGAGAGAGAGAGAAGTAAAAAAAAAAAGTTACAAAAACATAGACTGTCCCAAAGATGCTTTTTCAAGAGGTAACTGGACTTTTTGGGTTTTCTTTGAAGACGTTCGCTTCTCATCCATGAAGCTTCTTCAGCTCTGACTGGATGATGGAGAAATGGAAGGATTTATATTCTTTGCAGACAGCTGTACTTTTGCACTCTTTTACCTTTTGCAACCTTCCGACAAGCAAAATCCATGGGGTAAGCGAGATTCACTTAACAACCATGTTACTTACTTAACAATTGCAACGATTCACTTAACAAATGTGGCAGGAAAAGTCGTAAAGTCGGACAAAACTCACTTTAAAAAATTCTCACTTAACAACATAAATGCTGTAGTCATAGGTTGAGGACTACCTGTGTTAGGATAACAATTAAGGTTTTAATGGCTGTAGGTTGATTATCAATCTTTGCCAAAGAATGTGGAATGCCTGTCTTGGTAAATATTGATTATACAACCTACTTATTTACTCAGCTTAATGAAAAAATTATTTACTCAGCTCTCTGTTTATCTAAGTTAATTAAACTGTTTGTCTAGGGCTGGGATAGGCAAAGTTGGCTCTTCTATGACATGTGGACTTCAACTTCCAGAATTCCTGAGCTAGAATGATTGGCTCAGGAATTCTGGGGGTTGAAGTCCACAAATCATAAAAGAGCCAACTTTGCCTACCCCTGGTCTAGGGTAAAAAAGTTAATTAGACATGCTTCTGTTTAGTTAGCAATTACACCTTGATATGATTTGTCTGTATACATTAACCATGTAGCATTGTTATAAAAGTTTGTCAAGTTAATCTTTTGTACTTGTGTACACATGAAATTTGTTATAAAAATGAGTGCTAGACCAAGAAAAGCAGAGCTTCTGAACATGGGGGCTGCTCAGCTCAGAGGGATTGTTTCCTAACTCAAATAAGCTTTGCCCAAGCAATCATGTCTCTGTGTCTATGGTTTCTACAAATGGCTAATTTATATTAGTATCTTGTTTCATTTTAATTGTATATTGTGTTTGCTGAAATATTATTAGTCAACTTCGATAGAATAGAAACATAGAAACATAGAAGTCTGACGGCAGAAAAAGACCCCATGGTCCATCTAGTCTGCCCTTATACTATTTTCTGTATTTTATCTTAGGATGGATATATGTTTATCCCAGGCATGTTTAAATTCAGTTACTGTGGATTTATCTACCAAGAAACACAGGACAGAACAATACTCTACCAATAAATAGTTTGGGATCTATTCTACCTCATTCTTCTAGATTTGGCAATTATGTCATTGAAGTTCAGCAGTGCAATTGAAGGGAACCTCAAAGATTACACCACCACCACCGCTCCCCAAAATGAAATAGAATAACAGATGGGAAGGTCACCTTTGATGAAGAACTGGTCTTCTCAACCGACTGCTTTTCCCAAAGGTTGCGTTTGCCAGATACATCTCCAGGTCGTAAGTCCTATTTCCCCCCCAAAAAACCCAAAGCCAGTATTTAAAACCAAGAATGGTGTAATATACATATAACTAAAATTCATACTATTTAAATAAACCTTCTCCAAAAATGCACTCATAGGCGGTAATATGAGGCTTTTAAATAATTTCTTTCAAAAACAGGTTCACGGCTAACTGGACATGCATAAATGGGCTGGAACTTGAAGGTCATGGAGTTTCAAAATTGATTTACCTGACTCAGTTTAAAAGTAAACAGCCAATCCAAAAGAAGGACAGAACAACGGAGATATATCTATAGAGAGACAGAATTCCAGCCAAGAAGATGGTGGTGAAAGAGGGCAGAGAAGAAAGCATTTGACTGAGAAAGAAGGAATGGAGAGAAAGAACAGATTAGTACCAAGCTCACTTCTGTGAATAATTCTACTATAGTCCACTTATAATGTCCAGCCTTCTTATATGAAACCTATTTATCTCTGAGCTTATGAACATCTGGATGCTATTTCTGAATGGAGAAGAATGTAGAAACACGACACTGATATCATACCACAGCTATCTAAACCAATACTTTAGTTCTGTCAGTAATCAGTTCTGACCATTTTCAGACATCACCTTCATGCCTTCATCTACCTCACGTTGCAATTTCCATTTGGTTGCAAATTATAGAAACTATGGTCTAAGCCAGGAGTGACAAACTCAATTTCATTGAGGGCCGCATCAGGATTGTGTTTGACTTCAGGGTGGTGGTGGTCATGGCCACGGTAGGCATAGCCAGCTCAACGTCATTTGTGTTGGGAGCACCTGTGCAGCAATGGGCCACTGGACCTACCTCCGAGTGCTCTTGGAGGCCGTCATGGGATCACCTGTGACCATTGGTCACATGCATGCCCATCGGTGCAAGATTAGGCGCATAAGGCCAAATCTCATGCGAGGAATGCGAGAGAGTGAAATTTTGGCGGTTTTCACTGGCAGAGTGCTAGAGGAGGCCATCAGGGCCAAAAATGGGGCCATGGGGAGGGGGCTGCATGTGACCCTCCCAAATTCCATTTTCCCTGGCAGAGGCATTGCAGGTCGGTCCTTTGCTATTTCAAGGATCTGTGTATACATGGGCCAGATTTAATCATCCTGTGAGCTGGATCCGGTCCTGGGCCTGAAGTTTGACACCCCTGATGTTCACCCCTAGAGGACACCAGGTTGAGTATGGATGTCCTTGGCAACTCAAAACAGGGCAACCTTCTGAACACTGAGTTCTCAACATTGTGGATTTTATCATTTACATCGTGTTTCCCCTAAAATAAGACAGTGTCTTATATTTATTTTTGCTCCCAAAGATGTGCTACATCTTATTTTCAGGGGATGTCTTATTTTTTTTCAGTGAATTGTATCCTGTATCCTGCTGCAGCAAAAATGCATCCAAACACGCAGCCGCATGTTGGATGCGTGTTGGATGTGTTTTAAATCTGATTGAGGCAGTGTTTTGGGATGCAATTTATGGACAGCAGTGCTGTATATGTTCTGTTCAGGAATGCTGTGAAACAAAACATGTCCTATGTCTTACTTTCGGGGAATGCCTCTTCGGAGAGGGGCGGCATACAAATCTAATAAATAATAATAATAATAATAATAATAATAATAATAATAATTATTATTATTATTATTATTATTATTATTATTATGCAATTCTACTAAACCTCTCCTATGTCTTACGTTCGGGGGTGACTTATTTTCGGGGAAACAGGATAGGTTCAACTATACACCAAATCCTGCATTATCCATTGTGTCGCCGCGACCAACAGAAGACACGTGGGCCGCCAGACAGCTGAGAGGCCTGGCGGCAGCGAAATCAGCAGCAGCGAAATCGGTGGTGGCATCCTGAAAGCCGAGGAGCAGTTCCCGACGCTGACCAGCCCAAATCGGCGGCCCCCTTTGCTGCTGCAGCCGGGTAGCCGCCCATCCGTCAGGCTGTCTTCTGCCTCCGGATCCGGAGGCATGCCCATGGCCACCGAGGGCTCCTCCCCAAGTGACGCCGGCGCCGAAAAAAGACGGGTCCGGCGAGGGGGCTAAGCCTTGGCCACCGCTGCCTAGATTGCACTTCCTGCTGACCTGGTGGCCAACAGAAGAAACGTGGGCCGCCAAACAGCTGAGGGGGCCGGCGGCAGCGAAATCGGTGGCAGCAAAATTGGCAGCAGTGGGGGCAGTAAGGCTCTTCAAGTGGAGCGTACCAACGCTCCAAGAATTAAAGGGGAAGGATCGGAATATAAGGCACTCCCCGAAAATATGACATAGCACAACTTTTGGAGCAAAAATTATTATAAGACAGTGTCTTATTTTCGGGGAAACACGGTAGTACTGAAGTTCTCTTTCCTTCCTGTAAAAATGATTAAACATCCTTATTGCAGAGTAGATGATATTGCTGCAGAAATCAAGAGGAGCAAATACTGACCGATGGTTTCGAAGCAGCTAATTTGTTGTTTTCTGGAGTCTTAGTTAACCATTCATTGATGCGACTGGAGACTCCGACCTTCAGCCCAGCTGTTTCCTGCAGAATGTTCATTTGTAAAGAGAATTAGAAACGTCGTAGTAAGAATTAACAAGGGTGCACTACAGATTGCAACAGTTTATCTACCGAATCTATCTTAGTCTGTAAGATTGCTAAAATCTCATAGACATTTGTGCAATTTCACAAGAACGTATTGGATTGGGATGGTGAACCAATGGCACAGGTGGCATATGGAGCAGTATCTGAGCAAGGCGTTGGCCTATGTCAGCTCCAGAGCGCATGCGCACATAGCCAGCTGATGTTCAGTCTTCCAGAGGGTGGGGGAGGCTGCTTTCACCCTCTCCAGGCTACAGGAAAGCCTCTGGATGGTAAAAAATGGGCCCAATGGGCCTATCGGAAGTTTATAAATAATAATAATAATAATAATAATAATAATAATAATAATAATAATAATTTATTAGATTTGTATGCCGCCCCTCTCCGAAGACTCGGGGCGGCTCACAACAACGATAAAAACAATATTATACTGGCACAAATCTAATATTAAAAAAAAAACACTAAAAACCCTATCATAATTAAAAACCAAACAGCACATACATACCAAACATAAATTATAATAAGCCTGGGGGAAAGGTGTCTCAAATCCCCCATGTCTGGCGGTATAGGTGGGTCTTAAGTAGTTTACGGAAGACAAGGAGGGTGGGAGCAGTTCTAATCTCCGGGGGGAGTTGATTCCAGAGGGCCGGGGCCGCCACAGAGAAGGCTCTTCCCCTAAATAAACTTCCGGTAGGCCCATCGGGCCGTTTTTCGCATGCCCCAGGCTGCAAGAAAGCCTCCTGAAGCCTGGAGAAGGTGAAAAACAGGCCAACGGGCCTACTAGAAGTTCAGAGTCTTCAGTGGGGCCTGCGCATGCTCGGGGGGGAGGAGCAAGGGGAGTTGTGTGTACATGCACAGAAGGAGGACACTGAGTTATGAGTGTGGGCATGCGCACGCATGGGCACGCCCATTTGGCACCCAAGCAAAAAAAGGTTCGTCATCACTGATATAGGAGAACATTGAAGTCTGTAGCAAAGCCCCTTAATCCTAGGAGATTTCAAGTAAGTGTCTTAAACCTCACAAAATTTCAGCATTCCTGCGTGAGACTAGAAATGAGATTGTCCAGAGCTTGTGAAATCGGACAATCTTGCAAGAAATTACATGATTACAATAACAACAATGATAAACGTCCAGGATGATTGCATCCTATAGCTGAAAAGCTTACCATGCCATGAGATCTCATGCCAAAGTTGGACAAAGCGTTGTTTCACAAACTTAGAGCAATGTTTCTTTGAAATACCATCTCAGAAAAAATTTAAAAATTATCTTTTGGGAGGCTAAACTGTTTGCTTGCTTGCTTGCTTGCTTGCTTGCTTGCTTGCTTGCTTGCTTGCTTGCTTGCTTGCTTGCTTGCTTGCTTGCTTGCTTGCTTGCTTGCTTGCTTGCTTGCTTGCTTGCTTGCTTGCTTGCTTGCTTGCTTGCTTGCTTGCTTGCTTGCTTGCTTGCTTGCTTGCTTGCTTGCTTGCTTGCTTGCTTGCTTGCTTGCTTGCTTGCTTGCTTGCTTGCTTGCTTGCTTGCTTGCTTGCTTGATTGATTGCTTGCTTGCTTGATTGATTTTTATGCCACCCTTCTCCTTAGACTCAGGGCGGCTTACAACATGTTAGCAATAGCACTTTTTAACAGAGCCAGCATATTGCCCCCACAATCCGGGTCCTCATTTTACCCACCTTGGAAGGATGGAAGGATGAGTCAACCTTGAGCCGGTGATGAGATTTGAACCACTGGCCTACAGATCTACAGTCAGCTTCAGTGGCCTGCAGTACAGCACTCTACCTGCTGCGCCACTCCGGCTCTATGGTACCCTTCCCTTTTTGTTTAAAGTGCAGAGTCTGCATTTTCACTCCATTGGTACCTCAAGTCCTACTTATGTGCCTTGCATTTCTCTTGCCTTGATTGACCTGGGAATTGCAGAGGCAGTCACAAAGGGCAGAAGACTCTGAAGGATAGCAATGGCACTTAGATTTATAGACTGCTTCGCCGTGCTTTTACAGCCCTCTCTAAGTGGTTTGCAGTGTCAGCATATTGCCCCCAACCATTCTGGAAGGATGGAAGGCTGAGTCAACTTTGAGCCAGTGAGAATCGAACTGCCGGTAGCTGGCTGTTGGCAGACACATCCTGCAGTACAGTAGTACCTCTAGATACGAGTTTAATTCGTTCCAGAATGGAGCTCGTATGTTGATCAGCTCGTATCTGGAACAAATGGCTTTAGACTTTGTTTTTCCCCCTGGAGATAACCAGAAGCAAGGATTCTTGCGCCACCTAGTGGAAGCTCGGCTCATATCCCGGATTTGAGCTCAGGTCTGGAACAGAAATTTCGCTCCTATCGTGGCTCGTATCTTGGAATACTCGCATGTGGAGCAGCTCGTATCTAGAGGTACTACTGTACTTCATTCTAACCACTGTGCCACCATGCATGTACCTTATTGGGTGTCCCCAGTCCAGAGGGTGATGCAAACACATTGCCTTTCTCCCACATGCTCTTGATGTTACGGACTCCCTCAGCAGGAACTGGGAGGTCAGAAGCAGCTGGCTTGGGGGCCTTTGCGGATTTGTTGCCCTGTAAGAAGCAATGGGTGAATCACAGTAGCAGCTCCAATGTCACATGAGTGATGTGCTACCACTCTCCTGCTCCTACTCCTTTTTCCCCCCCTTCCTCCTATTTTACCAGCTGCTATTGGGCTACAGTAGCGGTGGGCTATGAGCCAGAATGCTAAATTGCGCTCGCCGCCGCGGCTCATAAGTTCTTGCGGGGCCAGCACCATTTTGCTGCTGGCCCCGCAAAATCATGCACAGATCCACAGGTAAAACCTTGCCGAAACACGGGCGCACCTGTGGCTCCATGGGCAATTTTGCTACCTCCACAGGTGCAGCAGCAAAATCGCGCTGGTCCCACAAGAACTTACAAGCCGCTGCGGTGAGCACAATTTAGTGTTATGGCTCGTAGCCCACCGCTGGGCTACAGTTATTTTTAGTTATTTTAGTTATTTATTAGATTTGTATGCCGCCCCTCTCCATAGACTCGGGGTGGCTTACAGCAATGATAAAAACAATATATAATAACAAATCTAATAGTTGGAATCTAAAATAACAATAATATATTTAAAAAGTCTAAAAAACAAGAAACCCCAATATATAAAAACATACATACAGTCATTATACACAAAAAACTACATAGGCAGGGGGAGATGTTTCAGTTCCCCCATGCTTGACGGCAGAGGTGGGTTTTAAGGAGTTTACAAAAGGCAAGGAGGGGGGGGCAGTTCTAATCTCTGGAGGGAGCTGATTCCAGAGGGTCGGAGCTGCCACAGAGAAGGCTCTTACCCTAGGTCCCGCCAAACGACATTGTTTAGTTGACGGGACCCGGAGAAGATCAACTCTGTGGGACCTAACCAGGCGCTGGGATTCGTGCGGCAGAAGGCGGTCTCGTAGATACCCTGGTCCGGTGCCATGAAGGGCTTTATAGGTAATGACCAACACTTTGAATTGTGACCGGAAACTGATCAGCAACCAATGCAGACTGCGGAGTGTTGGAGTAACATGGGCATATTTGGGAAAGCCAATGATTGCTCTCGCAGCTGCATTCTGCACGATCTGAAGTTTCCGAACACTCTTCAAAGGTAGCCCCATGTAGAGAGCGTTACAGTAGTCGAACCTCGAGGTGGGAGTGAGTTCCTCCCAGCTCAGACCAGATCACCCAAAGTGTTAGCGACCCACTGGTGATGTAATTTTGGCATCACAGATCTGGTTCTGTTTGCGCCAGTCCGTGCACACCGCCATTTTTTTTGGCAATTTTTTCATTATTTGTATGGTTTCTCCTCTGCCTGAAAAAAAATCCCTCCTATCCACCTGAAGGTGAATACCAACATTGATTTCTCCCTCTGCAGCTCCTCAAGTGTGTTTCAGCCTGAAACCACCTTCTGAGCATGTGCGGAAGTGAAATTGCTGGAAGGGACACGCGCGAAACATCGTGATGTGCACCGGTAGCAAAAGTAAGTGGAACCCACCCCTGGCTATATCTCTGTCTGAACCTCACCAACTTACAAACCAATGATTAGAAAGAGAGGTGACCAAAATAAGTCCACAATTTCCCCAAGTTCACCTCATGTCAATCTCAGCCAAAAGCCATTAAAAGGAAAACTGAAAAAGAGTTTCAGGCAGTGAGGGCCGGTGCAAAAGTTGGCGATGAATTAACGGCTTGCCACACTATCTCTATAAGGCCTGATGTTTATGGGAACTTGGGAGGGGTGATTTTCAGGAGGGAACAGATGCAGCCACAAAGCATTCTTGATTCAAGGCCATCCTATGCCCACCCACCTGGGCGGAAGCAGAAGTAGGACAAGGAGGCACAATCTGAGTGAGCAACATGACAAGTTTGCAGGTGGGGGACAAGGGATGTGAACTTTCAACTGGGTAGGAAACTCAGATTCAGGTTTCTCAATGTAGGTGCCAGGATGGCTCTGGCAATAAATTGGAGCTTTGAGGAGCACTTTGACTTGGGACGCTGATTTAGTTTGGATACTACCTGCTCTGTGAAAAATATTTGATTCATCCCTACCACAATGGTCAATCAGAGGAACCTGGGAAATTGAGAAGAATGCCCATGTTTCACCATCACTCCGCAGTCTGCATTGGCTGCCGATCAATTTCCGGTCACAATTCAAAGTGTTGGTTATGACCTTTAAAGCCCTTCATGGCACTGGACCAGAATATCTCCGAGACCGCCTTCTGCCGCACGAATCCCAGCGACCGATTAGGTCCCACAGAGTGGGCCTTCTCCGGGTCCCGTCAACTAAACAATGTCGGTTGGCGGGCCCCAGGGGAAGAGCCTTCTCTGTGGCGGCCCCGACTCTCTGGAACCAACTCCCCCCAGAGATTAGAACTGCCCCTACTCTCCCTGCCTTCCGTAAACTCCTTAAAACCCACCTTTGTCGTCAGGCATGGGGGAACTGAAACACCTCCCCCGGGCATGTACAATTTATGCATGGTATGTTTGTGTGTGTGTTTGTTAGTAAATGGGGTTCTTTTTAAATATTTTAAATTATATTTGGATTTGTTATGAATTGTTGTATCTTGCTGTGAGCCGCCCCGAGTCTGCGGAGAGGGGCGGCATACAAATCTAAATAATAAATAAATAAATTTTTAAAAATGAAAGCAGCTCACCTCAATTGCGCTGGTATATTGTTCCAGCCTACTGTCTATCTTGGAGACAACTGGAGTTGTGTGTGTAGGTTTCATACCACTGTGAAAAGAATGAAACGGCAGAGACTTGTCAATTCATATCCTGCACATAACTTTCATGGTGATTTTTTTTTCTTTTATGTTTGAGTTCTTTACCTCTTCTGGGCGGATTTGTTCAAGAACTCTGCACGTTCTTCGATCTAAAGAAAGAGACAAGAGAAGTTAGCAAAATAAAAGCAAGGCTTACAAATATTACAGAACCTGGAAGAGGTTTAAATAATGCAATGGTTTCACTCAGACGCAACAAACATATCAAGTGTGCAACACACATCACAGCAGCAGCACAATGAAAGGCTTAGGGCCTAAACTTACACTGAGGGCCAACTTTGGATCCTAAAATGTCACAGAGTTTTTAAGAAAAACAAAATTAACAAAGCGAAGAGTGTTAAGATGAAGTGGGTTAAAAAAATTACCCCAGGACAGGAAGTAAAACAGGAAGAAGGCTTCAAGATTTGTAAACCTAATCCTACGTAGCTTCTGCTCTGGCAATCTCACACTACTTACCAGAGTTTAAAAAACTTTTGCCAGACCCATCCTCGAATACAGCTCATCTGTTTGGAACCCATATCGCATCTCAGACATTAACACCCTTGAAAATGTCCAAAGATACTTCACCATAATACTTCCCTCCTCCACTCGAAATAGAACACCCTACAAGACTAGACTTTCAATCCTGGGCCTAGAAAGCCTAGAACTAAGACGCCTTAAACAAGATCTAAGTATTGCCCACAAGATCATATGCTGCAATGTCCTGCCTGTCGGCGACTACTTCAGCTTCAACCACAACAACACAAAAGCACACAACAGATTTAAACTTAATATTAACCACTCCAAACTTGACTGTAAAAAATATGACTTCAGTAACCGAGTTGTCGAAGCGTGGAACTCATTACCGGATTCCATAGTGCCATTCCCAAACCCGCAACACTTTACCCTTAGATTATCTACGGTTGACCTCTCCAGATTCCTAAGAGGTCAGTAAGGGGCGAGTACAAGTGCACTAGAGTGCCTTCCATCCCCTGTCCTATTGCTCTCCTATATCTCCTATACCTTTCTTCTATTCCTATATCTCTTCTTCTATTCTTTCATTGATATGTTCTATTACTATATCTTCTTTTCTATTATTTCTTAAATATATTTTACTATGATTATCTCCTCTATAACCTTTATTTCTATAATTCATTGTGTATTGGACAAAAAAAGTAAATAAATAAAAAGAATCTCTACATGCAGCCTCCAGCCAGAAATAAAACCAGATGCTGTAAAAGAACTGAAAACAGCAACCCTGTGGTTTTATTTTTCTTTCTCTAAGAATATTTAGGGGTCTAAAATACATATCATTCCATTCTGACAGCCTTCCTCCCCTGGTTTGACATCCTCATTGGAGATTTGGCATTTACCAGGTGACAAAACTATAAGTTATAAAGAAGAGAAAGCGATGTCAGATGTTGTTGGTAGCGTGTGTCTCTTAAACCATCCAAATACACTAGACCAGGGGCTGCTCTTCTTAGCATCCTATATTATTGATTATGCAGAAGGTTCTTGAAATCGCCTTTGATAAAAGTTATCAAGAGAGTGAAACAAAAAAAACCAAACCCATCCTCAAATTACCTGAGATAAATTGAAGAAATAATTTGGCTATCCAGTATTTAAAATGTCACAATGCTAGGTATATATACTGCTCAAAAAAGTAAAGCGAGCACTTAAACAACAGAATATTCAAGTAAATCAAACTTCTGTGAAATCAAACTGTCCATTTAGGAAGCAACACTGATTGACAATCAATTTCATTTTGTTGTCAGCACATTCAACGTTGTACAGAACAAAGTATTCAATGAGAATATTTCATTCATTCAGATCTAGGATGGCACTAACTAACTAACAAACTTACTTACTTACTTACTTACTTACTTACTTACTTACTTACTTACTTACTTACTTACTTACTTACTTACTTACTTACTTACTTACTGGGGGCAATTCTGATCTCTGGGGGGAGTTTGTTCCAGAGGGCCGCCACAGAGAAGGCTCTTCCCCTGGGTCCCGCCAAACGACATTGTTTAGTTGATGGGACCCAGAGAAGGCCCACTCTGTGGGACCTAACCGGTCGCTGGGATTCGTGCGGCAGAAGGCGATCCCTGAGATAATCTGGTCCGGTGCCATGAAGGGCTTTATAGGTCATAACCAACACTTTGAATTGTGACCGGAAACTGATTGGCAACCAATGCAGACTACGGAGTGTTGGTGTGACATGGGCATATTTAGGGAAGCCCATGATTGCTCTCGCAGCTGCATTCTGCACGATCTGAAGTTTCCGAACACTTTTCAAAGGTAGCCCCATGTAGAGAGCATTATGATGAGGGCATGAGTGACTGTGAGCGGTGACTCCCGGTCCAGATAGGGCCACAACTGGTGCACCAGGCGAACCTGGGCAAATGCACCCCTCGCCACAGCTGAAAGATGTTTCTCTAATATGAGCTGTGGATCGAGGAGGATCCACAGCTCACATTAAAAAAAAAAAGTACTCCCCTTTAGTACCCTGATTAAAAAATCAATGTTGGACCATAGGATTTTATTTGAGATGTGCTGGGCAGTGGTGGATTCTAACTTATCTCACTGCCGTTTCACTTCCTCCATGTGCAAACACAAAAATTTAAAAAATTGGGGGGGGGAGCCAAAAACAAGATGGCGACCCATGCCCAGTGCCAAAAACTTGACTTCTGCACATGCACAGAAAATTTTAATTTTTTTTTTAAAAAGATGGTGATGCTCATGAACCAACACCAACCAAACCAGATCATCATGATGTCACCAGCGGGTTGCTAATAGTTCAGGTAAACTGGTCTGAACTGGGAGGAACCCAACTCTGGTGCTGGGGAACTTGTTTAAAAGAAAGATAGGAACCTATTCTAAAGCACAAAGGAAAGGAATGAAAGATTTCATACACATAAGAGATTGCTTAAGGAATTGGAAAATCTTAATTGTCACAAACTGGAATGTTCAGATTAAAGAATTCCTGAATCTTGGATAGATTGTCCAGAGAAGGAATGTTATACCATGATGTTGTGCTGCTTTTCAGAGCCACCAGATGGCAGCAGAACAGAAGTAAAGTTTATTTTTCCGTTAAGAGTTGCTTTAAAATTTACAAATTTCTCACATTGCTAACACTTAGCATTATAGAGGAAATGACAAATAATTAGGTAATAAACTTAGAATAATTAGGTGATAAAGTTCACTGCATCTGAAGGAGATCACAGATATTCTACTCTTTTTTTCATGTTTTTTATTTTCATGTTTGTCTTACAGTGTGGTAGTAAAAATTTTGGTAGCCCTTCACTGGTCCTATCCAAAATCCACACAAAATGATGTTGTTTCAGAAATATCAGGACACACCAACAACAGATTTCTTACCAAGAACTACAATTTTAGTTAAAGCAAACATAAACTTCCTTGTTTGGCATGTCCCAAACTAAGCAATCCATCTGATTTCTCAACCTCTGGGTGCCTTAACAATGCTTTAAAAGTGTTTCATAATAGCTATAAATGTACAGGTCAGCGCGTATGTGCAAGACTGAAGTGTGCTTGTTACATCACACATTTGTTCAGAATTAGAAAGGTTTAAGCACACGCTTAAATATCTGACAAGAAGAAAGTTTGTTTCAATTAAATCCGCATCTTCACTTTTACAATTCTTCTTAAAGCCTCAGTCATTTGCCCGTGAAAACAGTAAAATAGCTATACCATCTTGGTGATCTTCTCCTTGGGAAAAGTTTTCATTTCTGTACCAGGGACAGAATATTGCAAAAAATATTTGTATTTATCAGGCATGGATTTGCTTTTGCTGGTCACTTTAATGCTACTGGCTGGCTTTTATTCAAAGAGCAATATAAATATGTTATCACATAAGTATAATACAGTGATCCCTCGATTTTCGCGATCTCGATCTTCTCGAAACGCTATATCGCGATTTTTCCCACCCGATGACGTCACTCTCTTCCTTCCTTTCTCATCTTTCTTTCTCTCTCTCTTTCTCTATCTTGCTTCTTCCTCTCTCACACTCTCTTCCTCCCTCTCTCATCTCTTTCTTTCCTTCTCTCTCTTTCTCTATCTCTCCCCCTCTTGCTGGCGGGCGGCGGGCGGCGGGCAGGCGAGCGGGCGAGCGGGGAGCAGCGAGGAGCCGAATCGGGGTTTCCCCTTTGCGTGGGCGGCGGGGAAACCCCGATCTTCGTCTGCTCGCTGCTGCTGCGCTGCCGAGCAGATCAGCTGCTGGGCGGCCGCAGCAGCAGCGAGCAGACGAAGATCGGGGTTTCCCCGCCGCCCACGCAAAGGGGAAACCCCGATCTTCGTCTGCTCGCTGCTGCTGCACTGCCGAGCAGACGAAGGAACCTTCCCTGGGTCTTCCCCGCCGCCCACGCAAACTCCACCATCTGCGCATGCGCGGCCATGAAAAAAAGGGTGCGCATGCGCAGATGGTGTTTTTACTTCCACAACCCTACATCGCGAAAAATCAATTATCGCGAGGGGTCTTGGAACGGAACCCTCGCGATAATCGAGGGATCACTGTACAGTGGTAGGCTGCAACTGGTTTAATAACCGGATTCGATGATTGAGTGATTTGCCTAATGTGATTGTGCGCAGCATTCAAAATACAGTGGTACCTCTACCTACAAACGCCTCTACTTACAAACTTTTCTAGACAACAACCGGGTGTTCAAGATTTTTTTGCCTCTTCTCAAGAACTTACAAACTTCCACTTACAAACCTGAGCTTCCGAAACTGTAACCAGAAAAGGCGAGGAGAAGCCTCTGTGGGGCCTCTCTAGGAATCTTCTGGGAGGAAACAAGGCCAGAAAAGGCAAGGAGAAGCCTCTCTGGGGCTTCTCTAGGAATTTTCTGGGAAGAAACAGGGCCGGAAAAGGTGGGGGGAAGCCTCTGTGGGGCCTCTCTAGGAATCTCCTGGGAAGAAACAGGGCCGGAAAAGGCGGGGAGAGGCCTCCATGGGGCCTCTCTAGGAATCTCCTGGGAGGAAACCGGGCTTCCACCCTCCCTGTGGTTTCCCCAATCGCACGCATTATTTGCTTTTACATTGATTCCTATGGGAAAAATTGCTTCTTCTTACAAACTTTTCTACTTAAGAACCTGGTCACGGAATGAATTAAGTTCGTAAGTAGAGGGACCACTGTATAGCAATTTGAAGCTCAACTGCCTACCTTCTAAGGCACCCCCGGTAAGTAGAATAGTGGAGGCAGAGAAATCAGCTGTGCAACATGAATCAGGTGAGCCAGAAAGAAGGAAAAATAGGACATGATAGGATAGGTACAGGTCCTAATCAATAGCAGCCCACCACTGGTGTTATATTATAATTGTTGTTTCTTTCCTGTTTGGGTAAGAGAGGCACATCTGCTAACAGGATTCATTTGAAAAGAGAGGCCAGTGACTGCATGACCAAAACCAGAATAACAGTACACACACTCTTAGGAAACAAAAGTCACCACCGCAACAAGCAACCACATGCCCACAACTGAAAACTGGTAAGAAACATACGGTGAACAGAATTACAAAATATATCTGTAAAATAAGATGGAAAGCATAGCATTAAGAAGATACTCTTGTACTTGTTCGTAAATTAGAAAGTTGAACTCCATTGTTTCTTTGTTGTTGTTTTTTAATTCTATTTTCAGAATTTGATGTTACTGTATTCATACAGACAATAAAGTGAAATCCTATGAAATAAAATGAATGCCCATCAGTTTAATGAGTCTATAGAGCATATCCCCCTTCACACATATGAATAAAACATACTCAGGTGAATGTCACATGATTCGCTGGTGGAAGTGAATCATGTGACCTATTCCCAAACAACGTCCCTGCACCTATGGGTTAGGATTCATGCTGTAAATTAGATAATCAAAATAAGGAGGTCACCTTCTGTCTTTTCAGTGATTGTTCCTGCTAAAAAGAAGAAACATACATTCTAATTCAACTCGGTTCTTGCATGGGTGAGGTTGTCACTCTTTCTTATCTATCTTAATTCCACTTCCAGGAATTGATTTGGGTTTTTGCTCAATTCATTCAGTATATAAAACATTTTTTTCCTGGATGGTTAATACTGACACCTCCCTCGCTCCCAGGATTTGTTTTAACATACAATTGTTGTGACTAGAATAGGATAGGATAGGATAGAATAAAATAGAATAGAATAGGATAGAATAAAATAGAATAGGATAGGATAGAATAGGATAGGATAGGATAGAATAAAATAGAATAGGATAGGATAGGATAAAATAGAATAGGATAGGATAGAATAAAATAGAATAGAAGAGGATAGGATAGGATAAAATAAAATAGAATAGAATAGAATAGAATTTTTTATTGGCCAAATGTGATGGGACACACAAGGAATTTGTCATGGTGCATATGCTCTCAGTGTACATGAAAGATATGTTCGTCAAAACCCATAAAGTACAACACTTATTATTATTATTTTATTATTATTTATTAAATTTGTATGCCGCCCCTCTCCGCAGACTCGGGGCGGCACACAAATTTAATTATAGTCCAGGAACAAATAAGCAA